>NC_037680.1:101312176-101341356 GCF_003255815.1 Theropithecus gelada | reverse complement strand
GGGGGGGTTGGAGGGTGGAGGGGGTCGGGGGGAGGCGGCAGGCTTGACGGGCTGCAGGTCCGGAGCTCTGCCCCACGGGGAAGCAGCTGAGGCCCGGGGAGAACTCGAGCGCAGTGCTGACCCGCCGGCACCCTCTGCAGCTGCTGGCCCGGGTGCTAAGCCCCTCACTGCCCTGGGCCTGCGGTGCCGGCCAGCCGCTCAGTGTGCAGGGGGAGCCCCCGAGCCCGCGCCTGCGCCGGCACCCGCCGGAACTCGCGCCGACCCGCGAGCGCTTTGCGCAGCCCAGGTTCCCACCTGCGCCTCTTCCTCCACACCTCCCTGCAAGCAGAGGGAGGCGGCTCCGGCCTCAGCCAGCCCAGAGAGGGGTTCCCACGGTGCCGTGGCGAGCTGAAGGGCTCCTCAAACGCCGCCGCAGTGGACGCCGAGGCCGAGGAGGCGCTGAGAGTGAGGGCTGCTAGCACGTTGTCACCTCTCACTAGCTTTAGGGAGGTAAGAATAAGAAAACAAAAGGAAATTAGAAAGAGTGAAAAAAACTTGTCATTTTTTTAAAGTGCCTACAAGGAGCTCAGCACAGTGCCTCAAATTAAGCCCCCAACAAACAGTACCTGTGTTTGTTCATGCTACATGCCCACTGATTTACATGCACAATTGCATTTAATACTCTCATAGATCCTGTGAAGTGGACACTAGTGGTCCCATTTTACAGAAAAGGAAGCTGAGGCTGCGACTTTAAGTAACACGGGCCAGTCAAATAGCTAGAAAGTGACAGAACTGACCCCAAAGCTGGAGTTATTTTTCCTCCCACTGCTCTGTTTGGCTTTGACTGCTGTCTTTGAGATTCACTGTCATGACATTCCATCCTTGCACGTTCTCCTACAAAAAGGTGGAGCTAAAAAGAACTTTTCCCCAGGTCCAGGCATAGGTCTGGCCAACAGGGAGAAACTGCATCTCTACTAAAAATAAAAAAATTAGCCGGGCGTGGTGGCAGGCACCTATAGTCCCAGCTACTCAGGAGGCTGAGGCAGGAGAATTGCATGAATCCGGGAGACAGAGGCTACAGTGAGCTGAGATCATGTTACTGCACTCCAGCCTGGGAACAGAGAAAAACTCTGTCTCAAAAAAAAAAAAAAAAAAAAGGAACTTGCCCTCTCTATCCTAGGAATCTAGGAATGTGACCAAGGCAAGAAGATAATGCTAAAAAAATTGTTTCAGCATCTTTGACAACAAAGTGACTCTTGATTATCTCGAATGCCGGAATGAATTGTGTCCACACTGATATAGTGAAGTCCAACAATGGAAGGCCTGTTGATGGATGTGCCCATTCCTGCTCATACCCATACAAGGTAGTTTCTATATTTGCTGGTCTAGTCAGCCAATGGAATGGCCTAGGATCCTAGGTTTCCCCATCAATTAGGATGTGTTGGAAAAGGACCATGATGTGGTCATACATAATGATTATAAACAAATTCACAAATTGGCTTTCCCATGTGAAGAACCGTTATCAAGAATCAATTTCTTAAGGAATTTATTTTTTAAAATTAACAAAATAGCACCCTGGGAATGTAAAATGATATGACCACTCTGAAAAACAGCTGAGCAATTTCTTACAAAAGACTACACATGCACTTATGACATATCCTAGCAATTGCATTTATCCCAGAGAAATAAAAACGTAAACCCACATGAACTTGTACATGGTTATATATAGCAACGTGATTTGAAATAGCCAAAATACTATGACACATCCACCCAGTGGAATACTACCCAGCAACAAAAAGAAATGAACTTTTGATACATGCAATAACTTGGAAGGATCGCAAAGGCATTATGCTAAGTGAGAAAAGCCCGCTCTTGAAAGATCACATACCATATGATTCCATTTATATAACTGTCTCAAAATGACAAGTTTATACAAATGGAAAACAGATCTGTGGTTGCCAGAGTTTAGGGGTTGGGAGTGGGGCAGGTAGCAAGAGGGATGGTGTGGGGAGGTAACAAGAGGGCAATCTTCCTGGTGATAGAATAGCCCTGTATCTTGACAGAGGTAGTTGTTACATGAGTGTGCACATGTGATAAAATGGCATAAAACTAGACACATTTTGCCAGTGTCAGTTTCTCAGCTTTGATATTGTACTATAGTTATACAAAATATAACCATTGGGAGAACCTGAGTCACTTGTACAAAAGAACTCTCTGTACTATCGTTACAACTGCCTGTGAATTTATACTTTCAAAACAAAAAAATTTTTTTAAAGAATACCATGTTTAAGTCACTTTGGACAACTAGGAAACAGCTGGAATAAAGATGATCACTTATCCTCTAATTAAAATACTAAAATTCATATATATCATAAGGATTTATGATGTATCTCTTCACAAATGACCTGAATTAAGGTTGCCCTAAAGGACTGACTTACAACATTCCTCATTTTTCACAGGTTATCACCCACAGTTAACCAGTTAGGCAAGGGTTAGTACAGCATGGTTCAGCAAGTACTCAGTCCACAGCAGTAGCTCCAAATATTGGCTAACTGGATGCATGAATATAAAAATATTAAGAGTAGATATATATACTTATATATATATATGTTATTCTTATATATAGTATTATATATAAGAATGTAAGAAGGGCTATGCGCGGTGGCTCACGCCTGTAATCCCAGCACTTTGGGAGGCCGAGGCAGGCAGATCACCTGAGGTCAGGGGTTCGAGACCAGCCTGGCCAACATGGTGAGACCCGGTCTCTACTAAAAATACCAAAATTAGCAAGGCATGGTGTCAAGTGCCTGTAATCCCAGTTACTTGGGAGGCTGAGACAGGAGAATCGCTTAAACCCAGGAGGCGGAGGCTGCAGTGAGCCGAAATGTCACCACTGCACTCGAGCCTGGGCAACAAAGAGCAAAACTCCGTTTCAAATAAAAATAAAATATATATATATATGAAGAAAAGACAGCCTGCATGGGAAATGGGAAAGAAATGTAATAAATAAAACAACTTGTAATGCTAGAGAATAAAGATTGAGGTGCGGGGGAGGGGGAGTAGCCGCAGTGGCTCACTGTAATCCCAGCACTTTGGGAGGATCATTTGAGCTCAGAAGTTCGAGACCGGCCTGGCCAAAATGAAACCCCGTCTCTACTAAAAATACAAAAATTGGCCGGGTACGGTGGCTCACGCCTGTAATCCCAGCACTTTGGAAGGCCGAGGCCGGCGGATCACCAAATCAGGAGATAGGGACCATCCTGGCTAACACGGTGAAACCCCGTCTCTACTCAAAATACAAAAAAATTAGCCGGGCATGGTGGCGGGCGCCTGTAGTCCCAGCTACTCGAGAGGCTGAAGCAAGAGAATGGCGTGAGCCCAGGAGGCGGAGCTTGCAGTGAGCCGAGATTGCGCCACTGCACTCCAGCCTGGGCAACAGAGCGAGACTCCATCTCCAAAAAAAAAAAAATACAAATATTAGCAGGGCAGTAGTAGCGCGTGCCTGTAATCAGGGCTACTCGGGAGGCTGAGGCAGGAGAATTGCTTGAGCCTGGGAGGCGGAGGTGCGGTGAGCCAAGATCTCGACTGCACTCCAGTCTGGGTGACAGTGAGACCCTGACTTAAAAAAAAAAAAGAAAAAAAGATTGAGGTGGGCGGAAGACAGTGTTTCTCACTTAGTGATATAGTGCTTTATGTACATACAGAAAACACTGCTCTTCCTCCAAAACCAGATGATGTATCCCTTCACAAATGACCTGAATTAAGCTTGCCCTAAAGGACTGGCTTACAACATTCCTCATTTTTCACAGGTGTGAAAATGAGATGAACTAAGTTTTTAAGGTAGTCCTAGGAAACGTCTTTTTTTTTTTTTTTTTTTTTTTTTTTTTTGAGACAGAGTCTTGCTCTGTCGCCAGGCTGGAGTGCAGTGGCACAATCTCGGCTCACTTCAACCTCCCCCTTCCAGGTTCAAGCGATTCTCCTGCCTCAACCTCCTAAGTAGCTGAGACTTCAGATGCCTGCCACCACACCCAGCTAGATTTTGTATTTTAGTAGAGACGGAGTTTTTCACCATGTTGGCCAGGATAGTCTCGATCTCCTGACCTCGTGATCCACCTGCCTCGGCCTCACAAAGTGCTGGGATTACAGGCGTGAGCCACTGCGCCCGGCCCAGCCCAGGAAACTTCTTTGAGCGCCAAGTCAATCCAAAATCACGCTTCTGTATGCGTAGGTGTAATGGTAACCGGGCTTTGAAGGTCCTTCCGAGTTTCATCACAGTTCTGGAAGCAATGATTGAAAATACTAATGGCGGCCGGGCGCGGTGGCTCAAGCCTGTAATCCCAACACTTTGGGAGGCCGAGACGGGCGGATCACGAGGTCAGGAGATCGAGACCATCCTGGCTAACACGGTGAAACCCCGTCTTTACTAAAAAATACAAAAAACTAGCCGGGCGAGGTGGCGGGTGCCTGTGGTCCCAGCTACGCGGGAGGCTGAGGCAGGAGAATGGCGTAAACCCGGGAGGCGGAGCTTGCAGTGAGCTGAGATCCGGCCACTGCACTCCAGCCTGGGCCACAGAGCGAGACTCTGTCTCAAAAAAAAAAAAAAGAAAGAAAATACTAATGGCTATGTTTATTCTAGGAGGGTAAAAAAAAAAAAAAAAAAAAGGTATCTGCTTAACTCTGTTCTTTTCCCTACTTAACGTAAATAAACTCTGCCTCAATGTCTATGCACTTCCTTCTGTGGGTTGGTCTGGGGAGGCAAGGTCAACGCCTACAGGAGCTGGGCACATAATGGAAACACATTAGTCAAATAAGAGATAGTGAGACTTACAATGCACAGAAAAAGCATGTCTCAGCTAAAGTCATTCAAATCCAAATACCATAAAAAGAAAAAATACAGGCTCAACCAAACACTGTTAGTTGCCAATCTGGACCCTGGTTAGACCATCAGGGCCTAGACTGGCACAATCACCGTTCACCTCTTGCAGGTGCACAGTAGCTGAGGCGGAGGCCAGGCTTGTTTGTTTTCTTTCGAATCAGAATGAGGAGGCAGCCAAAATGAGGAAGTGCTGAAGTTTATTGCTATGAAAGACTAAGGGCTCCTCCCAAAGACACCCACTTGTCAAAGTGTTTACATTGTAAAGCGTTTGGCAGGGACAAGATATCGCCAATGCAAAGAAATAGACTACAACCCTAACAAACAGCAGCAAGAGGCTGGGCAGATTCAGGTCTGAAAGGCTGCTACAAAACATTCATTAATATCCTGTTTCCTCCTACTCACAGTAATCCAATCAATGCTGATAATTTGTAACATTTATATTGTCCTGGGTAAATTGTGAAGAAAGTAGAGAAAAAAACTTGCAATCAGCAGGAAGTAGTTCCTAACTGGTGCCAGTTGCTTTCTGTTGAGTTTCTATTAAGCCCTGTAAGTGCTAAATCCCAATATAATCTTAAAATCTGGAAGAAATGCCTGCAAACCACCAGCCCACGAGTCCATCCCCCCATCTCCAAGCAAAATAATTCTAAATCGATTAATGTAAGCTGAAAATCTGGAACCTTCCATTGTGTGAAATTCAGAAGCTCATTTGATTCAGTATCCAAATTGTTCGTTAAAAAAGTGTAGCACTTATGTGTATTTACTGCTAAATGTTATTTAAATGGTTGACAGCTGGTCTATTATAAAATCCTATGTAACTTGAGTCCTGATTATATTATTGGATGTTCCCTTGTACCTTCTAGATAGGATGTTCTTTAAAATGCCTTCCTATTTTTTATCTTTTATTTACTTATTTATTTATTTATTTATTTATTGAGACGGAGTGTTGCTCTGTCGTCCTGGCTGGAGTGCAGTGGTGTGATCTTGGCTCACTGCAAGCTCCGCCTCTCAGGTTCACACCATCCTCCTGCCTCAGTCTCCCTCGTAGCTGGGACTACAGGTGCCCGCCACCACACCTGGCTAATTTTTTGTATTTTGCATACAGACAGGGTTTCACCATGTTAGCCAGGATGGTCTCCATCTGACCTCGTGATCCGCCTGCCTCAGCCTCCCAAAGTGCTGGGATTACAGGTGTGAGCCACTGCACCTGGCCAAAATGCCTTCCTTTTGAATTTCAGGAAACCAGGGATTATTTGAACTTTTTTTTTTTTTTAACTACAGGGCAATTATGGATCAGACTTGGCACTTTTCCGGGTACTCGTTTATTAATTTTTTTTTCAATGACGTTTATTGAATAATTACAATGTACCAGCCACCATGATAGATATGAGAAATAAATGAATGAGTAAAACATGGTACCCACCTTCAGCAAAATCCTGCAGAAGGAAACAGTAGGGGTGGGCATTACGGATTGCAAATCTAGAAGGCATCCCTCCCTTAGGCCTTCCAGAGCTCTGGTTGAAGGGTAAATCACTGTCAGTCATTGGGCAGGTGAAAATTCTTGCCTAGTCATGAGAAGTATACTGCAGGTTTCCCCCATCCTCTGGGTTAGGGTCCACTAAATCAGAACCCTCAGCTTCTGGAAGGTTTTATTTGTCTGCTTCTGGATGATGTCATTCACAGATTACACATCTGGAATTGGTGTATCCGTTCACCACGGGCCTGAGGATGGAGCTGACCCATGGAGAAGCACAGAGCGAGCTGGAGAAGGCACAGGGAAATGGAGCCAGAGTCAAAAGTGAACATAACTGAAAATCTGTCCTATGTCTGGGCTTCTGGTCATGGGGGCCAATGGATTTGTTTATTATTTAAAGCAGTGGTCCCCAATCTTTTTGGCACCAGGGACCAGTTTCATAGAAGACAGTTTTTCCAAGGACAGGGGGATGGAGGGAGAGAGATGGATTCAGGATGAAACTGTTCCACCTCAGATCATCAGGCATTAGATTCTCATGAGGAGTGCACAACCTACATCCCGCACATGCACACTTCACAATAGGCTTCTCACTCCTATGAGAATCTAATGCTGCAGCTGATGTGACAGGAGGCAGAGCTTGCTGGTAAATGCTCGTTCACCCGCCACTCACCTCCTGCTCTGTGGCCTGTTTCCTAACAGGCCACAGATTGGTACTGGTCCATGGCCTGGGAGTTGGGGACCCCTGATTTAAGGCAATTTGACTTGGGTTGCCTTGTACTTGCAAACAAAATGAGTTGATATGCTTATACCAACAGCTCTTCCTATAAGAAGATCCATGGTTGGCACCAACTTTTTCTCCAAGACGATAGTGACATGCTATGCCACAAACATTCCATGGCGTGTGCATGAACTGTGCTTCTGTTTCTCAGTGAAGACACTGGATGCTTTTGGACACTTTCCCCTCTCTCTTTTCCCTTGTATTTGCAGTGTCCCTTCCCCATTCCCACCTAGTTTAACTTAAACTACCGCATGTGAAATGTAAAGTAGGCATGGGAAAGTTTCTCCAAGTATGAGTGTTTCTGTAGGTCAATTTTCAGTCACAAAACATTTTTTTTTTTAGTGGAATTATCTTTAAAGTTAGATTTTGGTTGCATTCATATGACATAGCTTAAGGATAGTGCAGCTGAAGCAAGGGCTTGCAGAATGGCTGCAGATAGACTGGAAGATCTCTCAAGAGTGCTTTCCACCCTACTGTACCTGTAGAACCAGCTCAGTCTGACTCAACCTTGTCAATAAGAAAATGTAACAAAATGATAAATCTGATGAGTTGTTTTTCTTTTTTTTTTCTTTTTTTTTTTTTTTTCTTTTGTTTTGAGATGAAGTTTTGTTCCTGTTGCTAAGGCTGGAGTGCAATGGCACAGTCTCAACTCACTGGAAACTCCGCCTCCCAGGTTCAAGCAATTTTCCTGCCTCAGCCTCCCAAGTAGCTGGGATTCCAGGTACCCACCACCACACCCAGCTAATTTTTGTATTTTTAGTACATACTGGGTTGTGCCTTGTTGGCTAGGCTGGTCTCAAACTCCTGACCTCAGGTAGTCTTCCTCCCTTGGCCTCCCAAAGTGCCGGGGTTACAGGCGTGAGCCACCGCACCCAGCCATCTGATGGGTTGTTTTTCAGTTGTAGAGGACGCCCAGGTTGCAAGTCATATAACCTGAGCATGCCCAGATAAATCAAATGTGCCCAATTCATGACCCTAGAGCCAGCAAGACAGAAAAAGTCAACCACTTATGGAACTTAAGTACCCAGATAGAGGAACGGGGACCAAATTAAGAAGCAAGGGCAGCACAGAGAGACCTCTGTCTACCAAAAATAAAAAATTAGCCACACATAGTGGCAGACTCCTGCAGTCCCAGCTGCTGGGAGGGCTGAGATGGGAGGATTGCTTGAGCCCAGGAAGTTGAGGCTACAGTGAGCCATGACCACAGGACTGAATTCCAGCCTGGATGACAAAATGAGACACTGTCTCAAAAAAAAAAAATCAAAATTAATTTTTTTTTTTTTTTTTTTTTGAGACGGAGTCTCGCTCTGTCACCCAGGCTAGAATGCAGTGGTGTGATCTCAGCTCACTGCAAGCTCCGCCCTCCGGGTTCATGTCATTCCCCCGCCTCAGCTTCCTGAGTAGCTGGGACTACAGGCGCCCGCCACCACACCTGGCTAATTTTTTGTATTTTTAGCAGAGACAGGGTTTCACTATGTTAACCAGGATGGTCTCCATGGTCTCCATCTCCTGATCTCGTGATCGCCTGCCTCAGCCTCCCAAAGTTCTGGGATTATAGGTGTGAACCACTGCGCCCAGCCCAGAATTAAAAATATTTTAAAGCATGTCTGAAATGTTTAACTAAAATGCATTAATTTAAGGATAAAACCTTGTAATGTTTATGATTTCCTTTGAAAAAATCCTTTAATATCAACTTTTTTTTTTTTTTTTTTGAGATGGAATCTCGCTCCCGTCGCACAGGCTGAAGTGAAGTAGCTCAATCTCGTCTCATTGCAACCTCCACCACCTGGGTTCAAGCAATTCCCCTTCCTTAGCCTCCAGAGTAGCTGGGATTACAGGCATGCACCACCACGCCCAGCTAATTTTTGTATTTTTAGTAGAGATGAGGTTTAACCATGTTGGCCAGGCTGGTCTCGAACACCTGACCTCAAGTGATCCACCTGCCTCAGTCTCCCAAAATGCTGGGATTACAGACATGAGCCACCTCACCTTGCCAACCTTTTTTTTTTTTTTTTTTTTTCAGAGGGAGTCTCGATCTGTCACCCAGGCTGGAGTCCAGAGGTGTGATCTCTGCTCACTGCAACCTCTGCCTCCCAGGTTCAAGCGATTCTCCTGCCTAAGTCTCCCAAGTAGCTGGGATTATAGGCATGTGCCACCACCTCTGGTTAGTTTTTGTATTTTTAGTAGAGATGAGGTTTCACCATGTTGCCCAGGCTGTTCTTGAACTCCTGACCTCAAGTGATCCTCCCTCCTTGGCCTCCCAAAGTGCTGGGATTACAGGCGTGAGCCACCACGCCCGTCCCAATATCAACTTTTAATGTAGGTAAAAATGTTAAAAATTTACTCATTCTTTGCAGTCTCTGTTGCTAACTGAAGCAAATGATGATAATTCTATTTTGAGTATTTTAAAATTTTTCTCTTATATTTCTGAGTCTAAGTAGGGATTGCCGTTTTCAAAGAACCACTGCTCGTTCCTCTAGCTACTGATGATGGAGCACATGATCTGCTGAGTATTTTAAAGTATGCTTCTGGGACTTCCATCATATTCATAGATTAACTATAGAAAATAGACAACATTTTCGCTATAATACCACCTTAGCTTTCTGTGTTACTTTTTTGTTTACAGTGCTTCTTTGTATACATATCACATTTTATTTTTCATTTACCTGTGAGGGAGGCTTCATTATACTGATATTTTAAAAGTGAATAATGAGGTCAGGTGAGGTGGCTCACACCTGTAATCTTAGTACTTTGGGAGGCCAAGGCGGGCGGATTGCCTGAGCTAAGGAGTTCAAGACCAGTCTGGGCAACATGGCGAAACCCTGTCTCTACTAAAAACGCAAAAAATTAGCCGGGTGTGGTGGCTTGGCACACGCCTGTAATCCCAGCTACTTGGGAGGCTGAGGCAGGAGAATCACTTGAACCCAGGAGGTAGAGGTTGCAGTGAGCCGAGATCATACCACTGCACTCTAGCCTGGGTGACAAAGCGAGACTCTGTCTCAAAAAAAAAAAAAAAAAAAAGGTAAATAAATGAATAAAATGAAAAGAGAATAACGAGCATGAAAATTCACAATTAGTTAATTAAAAAGTGGGACTTCAACTCAGGTTTTTGAAATGGCTAGTTTAGTTCCTTTGAAAATGATTGACTGGGCATGGTGGCTCACGCCTGTAATCCCAGCACTTTGGGAGGCCAAGGCAGGTGGATCATGAGGTCACGAGATTGAGACCATCCTGGCTAACACGGTGAAACCCTGTCTCTACTAAAAATACAAAAACTTAGCCAGGTGTGTTGGTACGCACCTGTACTCCCAGCTACTCAGGGGGCTGAGACAGGAGAACTACCTGAACCCAGGAGGCAGAGGTTGCAGTGAGCCGAGATCGTGCCACTGCACTCCAGCCTAGACGGCAGATGGAGACTCCGTCTAAAAAAAAAAAAAGATATTCTTCTCCATACACTGATACACTGGTAGTCTGAAGAACATCCCTGACAGTGTCCCCTGCGTGGAATTCATCTGAGCAATATCAAAGTGGCACAGACTCTGTTACTTATTAACTTCGGTTGTCATGATTTTAGACTGTGATGAAACGATTGCTTCTGTTTTAATAGAATAGCAAATACTTAAAGAACAATTCCCACATAACTTCTCTTTGTCCCACGTTGCTTCTTAAAACTTTAAATGTATTAGGTTGATGCAAAAGTAATTGCAGTTTTTGCAATTACCTGGCAATTATGTTTGTACCAACCTAATAACTGAGTCTCAATTTCTACACAAACAGGAGTAACTACATGGTGTCTGCAAGGAGCAACATCCGTCTTCCCTAGAAGTTCTTAAATACATCAACAGGGGCCAGTGGAATGCCTCTTGTCTGGTCTTCCTCTCCTCCAACAAGATCAAAAGCAAGCTTGAAATACCTCTCCTTCTCCGCCCTCCAGCCTGCAAAGTCTCACCACCACTGCCATGAATCCCCCTGGATGAATCTCAAGTCCCATAATATTGTGCATGTCAATCACCCTAATAAGACCCAGATTCTCAGGTCATCTGGAATCTTTCTCACTCGAACCCCCATGGCACTCTGCACAGCACCTGTCTGGCCCTAAGTTCTATTCCTCCCCAGCTCTTAGAACCTTTTCCACACTGCCCTCTGCAATTCATGGTCCATCCTTTATAAAATCCCTGTACCCTCAGGCCGGGCGCAGTGGCTCACACCTGTAATCCCAGCACTTTGGGAGGCCGAGGCAGGCAGATCACAAGGTGAGGAGTTCAAGACTAGCCTAGCCAATATGGTGAAACCCCGTCTCTATTAAAAAATACAAAAAATTAGCCATTCGTGGTGATGTGCACCTGTAGTCCCAGCTACTCAGGAGGCTGAGGCAGGAGAATCACTTGAACCCACAAGGTGGAGGTTGCAGTGAGCCAAGATTGTGCCATTGCACTCCAGCCCAGGCAACAGTGCTAGACTCCGTCTCAAATAATAATAATAATCATCATCATCATCCCTGTACCCTCAAGCTATCTCTAAATATCCCCTCTTTTACCTTTCTTTTTTTTTTTTTTTTTTTTCGTTCTTGTTGCCCAGGCTACAGTGCACTGGTGCAATCTCAGCTCACTGTAACCTCTGCCTCCCGGGTTCAAGCGATTCTCCTGCCTCAGCCTCCCGAGTAGCAGGGACTACAGGCATGCACCACAGGCCCGGCTAATTTTTGTATTTTTAGTAGAGAAGGGGTTTCACCATGTTGGCCAGGATGGTCTTGATCTTCTGACCTCGTGATCTGCCCACCTCAGCCTCCCAAAGTGCTGAGATTACAGGCATGAGCCACCGCACCCGGCCTCTCCCTTTCTATCTCTAAATACACCCCCCGACACACAGTGCTTTGTTTTTCTAGCTTTAACTATAACATGGCTTTCCCCTGAGGACACTGTTTCCCCTGCAGCCTCTCATCCAATGATCCTTTTTCCCCCATAGCCCTTGTATCACTTGGATGTCTAATCAGCACCTCAAAGTTAACATGTCCAAATGGAATCCTGATCTTCCCCCACAAAAAGCCTCCATCACAGACTTCCTTATTTTATAGACGGCAACTCCATCCTTTCCAGTTGCTAAGGTCAAAAGCCTTGGAGTCAGGCCGGGCGCGGTGGCTCACGCCTGTAATCCCAGCACTTTGAGAGGCCGAGGCATGCGGATCACTTGAGGTCAGGAGTTCAAGACAAGCCTGGTCAACACGGTGAAACCTCGTCTCTACTAAGAATACAAATATTAGCCAGGTGTGGTGGCACATGCCTGTAGTCCCAGCTACTAGGGAGGCTGAGGCAGGAGAATCACTTGAACCCGGGAGGCGGTGGTTGCAGTGAGCCGAGATTTTGAGATTGTGCCAGTGCACTCCAGCCTGGGTTGACAGAGTGAAACTCTGTCTCAAAACAAAATAAAACAAAAACTTGGAGTGATGCTTGGTTCCCTTTTCTATCACACTCCACATTGAATCTGTAAGGAAATTCTGTTGGCTCTACTTTTTGGATATATCCAGACTCCAAGTTCTTCTCACTCCCCACGCTCCTCCCTGCACAGTAATCCATATGATTCCCTGCCCGGATTACCGCAATGGCATCTCTAACTCTCCCTGCTTCCACCTGGGTCTGTTCTACCTTCCCGGAGTGTATTCTCAACCCAGCAGCCTGAGTAATCCTTTGAATTCATAAATCAGATTATGTCATCACTCTGCAGGAAAATTTCCAAAGACTCCCTGTTTAAACAAGAGTAGTACAAACCACTTACAATGGCCCATCAGGCCATACATGATCTGGGCCGCTGGCCCCTCGGATCTCTTACTCTCACTGGCTACTGTGTTCTAGCCACTCTGTACTCCCCGATCCTCCCTAGAGGAATTGGCAGGCACTGTCTGCCTTAGGGCAGTTGAGCTGACCATTTCCTCTGCTTGAAACAGACTTTTTCCAGGTACCTCCCACCCCAGTTCTCCAATCCCTGCACCCTGCTTTTTATTTTCTCTTAGCTCTCATCTGTTTTAACATTGATATAATTTTCTTATGCATTACACTTTTGTCCCCACTATCCATGAGAGTGTAATGTCAGAGGCTTGGATCTTTCCTTATCTTGTTCACTAAGATGTCCCAATGTCTCTCTAGAGCCTAGTGACTAACTCGTAATCACCTCCCACAAACCTGCCTTACCACAGATTCTCCTGTCTCACTGGATGGCAACTCCATACCTCCAGTGACCCAGGTCAGAAACACTGGAGGCATTCTTGACCTTCTCTGTTACACCACATCCAATCAGTCAGGAAATGTTGTTGGCCCCACCTTTAAAATAATTGCTCAGTAATTTTATGTTGAAGGATTGATTGATCTTTGTGAAGTTGGCTAATAACATGGCCCAATCTCAATATCACTAATCCTTTTACATATCCCACACATTGACGCCCCATTGATTACGTGTGTCTGCATGGGTAGTCTTCTCAACATTAATATTGAATCTACATTTGCCGGGCTTGACTTCTACTTTGAATTTACAGACTTCATTCACTTCCTAAGTGCTGGGACCGTGTGCAAGATACTTCATACATCTTTTTTTTTTTTTTTTTTTTTTTTTTTGAGACGGAGTCTCGCTCTGTAGCCCAGGCTGGAGTGCAGTGGCCGGATCTCAGCTCACTGCAAGCTCCGCCTCCCAGGTTTACGCCATTCTCCTGCCTCAGCCTCCCAAGTAGCTGGGACTACAGGCACCCGCCACCTCGCCCGGCTAGTTTTTTGTATTTTTTAGTAGAGACGGGGTTTCACGGTGTTCGCCAGGATGGTCTCGATCTCCTGACCTCGTGATCCGCCCGTCTCGGCCTCCCAAAGTGCTGGGATTACAGGCTTGAGCCACCGCGCCCGGCCGATACTTCATACATCTTATAGGTCCAGTTTCGTTCTCCTAGCTGTGAGGCTTTGTAAGTGTTAGTTAATGGTAATGCAGATAGTGATTTCACAATCAGCAGTCAGTCAGAACTCAGAGTTACTGAGATCCTAAGTCCATCCAAATGAACAAATCTTTTTTTTCTTTTTTTTTTTTTTTAGATATAGGGTCTTGCTTTGTCACCCAGGCTGGAGTGCAGTGGCACAATCAGGACTTACTGCAGCCTCAGCCTCCCAGGGCAAGTGATCCTCTTACCTCAGCTACTCCAGTAGCTGGGACTAGGTTACAGGTGCGTGCCACCACACCCAGCTAATTTCTGTATTTTTTTATAGAGATAGATTTTCACCGTGTTGCCCAGACTGGTCCCAAACTCCTGGGTTCAAGCTATCTGCCCGGCCTCGGCCTCCCTAAGTGCTGAGATTACAGACGTGAGCCACGGAGCCTGGCTAAAATCAGCAAATCTTTAGCTGGGCATGGTGGTTCATGCCTGTAATCCTAGTACTTTGGAAGGCCAAGGTAGGTGGATCACCTGAGGTCAGGAGTTTGAGACCAGCCTGACCAACATGGTGAAAACCTGTCTCTACTAAAAATACAAAAAATTAGCTGAGCATGGTGGCACACGCCTGTAATCCCAGCTACTCTAGAGGCTGAGGCAGGAGAATCGATTGAACGCAGGAGGTGGAGGTTGCAGTGCGCTGAGATAGGACCACTGAACTCCAGTCCCGACAACAGAGCAAGATTCCGTCTCAAAAAACAAAGAAACCAAAAAAACAACAACAAAATACCAAATCTTTACTGCATGACTATACCAGGAATTCTACTATATGCTGGAGATTTAACAAAATGTGTTTTAAATCACATCATCTGATAGAGTACCCATATTTAAACAAATAATCTCAATACAGTGTGATAAATAGAATACGAGCATTGATACAAGGTGAGAGTAATTAACTCAGGGTAAGTCAGAGTTCACCAGGAATATGATGTGGTGAAAGATATTCCAAGCAAGAAAAATTGAACAAGACTTTTTTGTTTGTTGTTAGGCTTCTGTCCTTTATTATTAGTGTTCCTGCTTTTGGCCATAAGAATAAGAGAGTAGGTAGCGGGGGGGGGGGTGGGCATTCAATTCATGAATCAGAATGCATACATTGGGTAAGTATTTGGATTAAACTGTTTCCAAGGTCTCCTACAAAATTTTTATATATGATGATTCAAATATCAAAAAAGGACTGTATTAATTTAGTCAGGTTTTGACTCAGAATGCTTTTGGCAAGGTTTGCATGAATAATACTATTTCATGTGCCTGATGCCAAAACTGAAATATTAATAGACTGTGTTAAGATTTAAATCTAGTCATAAACATGTCTCTAAGATGCATGATAATTAAGAGAAAAAAAATAATCTGAAACAGTTTCTTTCTGTGAACCATTAGAACTGCGAACAGCTACAATCTGTCTGCGTTTTCCTTGAAAGTAAAATCACAAAACTACAAAGAATAGAAGTGCCTATTCCTATACAACAGCCTGGGTATAATTCTGTTTTAACTCTGTTTTAGGAAATTCTGACCACTTGTTATGGCAACATTTTCTTCTGGATCTGTAACTTACTCTAGACACTGCTTTTCTAATGAGCATGAGTAAATATATTCACATCTTTACAAAACTAAAAATAAGCAACAAGTTTCACCTTTTCCAGAACATTCTGTGCTTCTTTTGACATTTTTAAGCTATTTTTTAAAAAACAGGACTGGATTAGCGTGCTGACTCTAGCACAAACTAGGCAATTATCTCTGAGAGCCTGTTTCCCTAGCGGCAAAATGGAAATACGATTTGTCTTATCTTACAAAGTGTTTGTGAGGCCCAATGAGACAAGCGACCTTAAAGGACACCATAAATACTAAAACAGCATATGTGAACAAAAACTTGTACACTAATTTCATAGCAGCATTATTCATAAGAGTCAGAAAATGGAGTTTTGAGCGCTGTGGGTCATATCTGGAATCTCAACACTTTGACAGAAAGTTGCTTGAGGCCAGGAGTTCGGGACTCTGTCTCTACAAAAAAATTAAAAAGTTAAAATTAAAAAATTATCTAGGTATGGTGGTGTGGTCTGCACTCCTAGCTACTTGGGAGGCAGAGGTGGGAGGATGGCTTGAGCCCAGTAGATCAAGGCTGCTGCACTCCAGCCTGGGTGACAGAGCAAGACCTTATCTCTATTACAAAAAAATTAAAAGTAGAAATAACTCAAATGTCCATCAGTTGATGAATGGATAAAGAAAATGTGTCATACCCATGCAATGGAATATTAATCAGCCATGAAAAGGCATAAAGTACTGATACCTGTTAACCACATAGATGAACCTTGAACACATTTTGCTAAGCAAAAGGAGCTAGATGCAAAAAGCCACATTTATATTATTCCACTTATATGAAATGTCCAGCATAGGTAAATTCATAGCTGCAGAAAGTAAATTAGTGGTTGGCAGGGGTTGGGGGCTGATGGATACAGGAGTGATGAAAACGTTTTGATATTAGAGATGATGGCCATACAACTCTATGAATATTTTACAAACCACTGACCTGTACACTTTAAAAGGATGAATTTATGACATGTAAATTATATCTAAGTTTTTAAAATTATTCAAATACAATATCAAATATTTAATTGTTATTGTCATTTAGGATTCTCTTGATTTCCAGGTGAAGAGTCCTACTTCCATCTGTTATGGGTTGAGGTGTGTCTTCTAGAAGAAATGTTATATCCAAAAAGTTCTAACCCTCAGTGACTAGGAATGTGACCTTAGTTGTAAACACAGTCTTTGAAGATGTAATCAAGTTAAGATGAAGTCATACTGGATTAGAATGGGCCCTAAATCCAATGGTTGGTGTCCTTATATAATATTAAGGCCATGTGGATATGCAAACAGACTCAGGGGAAGACCATCATTTAAAGATAAAGGCAGCCTGGAGGATCCCTTGAGCCCAGGAGTTTGAGGCTGCAGTGAGCTATGATTGCACCACTGCACTCCAGCCTGGGTGAACAGAGCAAGACCCACCTCAAAAACAAACAAACAAACAATAATAGAGACAGAGATTGGAGTGACTCAGTTGCAAAACAAAGAACCAAGATTGACAGCCACCATCTGAAACTAGAAAGAGGCAAGGAGGGATTCTATCCAGAGTCTCAGAGGAAGCATCGCCCTGCTGACACCTTGAGATTGGCCTTCTGGCCTCCAGAACTATATGAGAATAAATATCCATAGTTTTAAGCCACCTAGTTTGTGGTACTATGTTATAGCAGCCCTAGCACACTAATACACACACCATGCCTGGCAGTCTCCCTTTCAGAGGAAGGTTTGGAGTGGTTCCTGTCCACAGGGACCTTGGTTACAAGCACAGTCCAAGAGCATCCCAGTGTGCTTGCAATCTCTCTCTTTCTCTCACACACATTCCAGCAGCCAGCTTTTATTCTTCCTTTTCTTAGAGAGGTTGCTGGGCTCTATTTTTCTGGGCAGTTCTGTGTAGTATTCGGGAAGAACAGGGGCTCTGCAGGCCGGTTTTCCTGCTTCCTGTGTTGTGACTTTGGCCAATTCCTTAACTTTGGTCAAGTGGCTCCATTTCTTCATCCTTAAAATGGTGATGACAATCATACCTACTAAAGGGCTTTAGTGAACAGTAAGTTAGTACATGGGTACCATGTTGGATCAGGTGAGGCACATAGTAAGAGTACAACACTTAATCGCTTTTATCATGATTCCCTCCGATGGTGGCAGGATGCTTCATATGTAAGCACTGAATGAATGCTTAATATTGATTTGCTAAGGATTTGAGGAACATTTACCAAAAAATAAATCAATAAAATCTAGGGTGATGAGTTCAGGTCTTTGAAGGCATTCCATTGTACTCTCTCTCAAATACGTCTTTGAGGACTTTAAAAATTCAGAACTCTCAATTTCACACCATGTGATTGATGTTTAGTTTTATATGGCAACTTGACTGGGCCACAAGGTGCCCAGATATTTGGTCAAACATTATTCTGAGTGTGTCAATGGAGGAGTTGCTGGGTGACATTAACATTTAAGCAGATAGACTGAATAAAGCAGATTGCTCTCTCTAATGTGAGTAGGCCTCATTCAATCAGTAGAAGGTCTAAATATTAAATAGAACAAAAAGGTTGACCCTCCCCCAGGTAAGAGAGAATTCCTCCTGCTTGTCTTTGAACGGTCACATTTTATTTTTTATATGTTTGTTTTTATTTTATTGAGATGAAGTCTCACTCTGTCACCCAAGCTGAGCCTCACCCAGGCTGAGACCCAGAAGTGCAAAGGCATGATTTTGGCTCACTGCAACCTCCATCTCCTGGGTTCAGGCAATTCTCCTGCCTCAGCCTCTCTGAGTAGCTGGGATTACAGGCGCCAGTCACCATGCTCGGCTAATTTTTGTATTTTTAGTAGAGACAGGATTTCACCATGTTGGCCAGGCTGATCTTGAACTCCTGACTTCAAGTGATCTGCCCGCCTTGGCCTCCCAAAGTGCTGAGATTACAGGTGTCAGCCACTGCACCTGGCCATGTTTATTTTTGAGACAGAGTCTTGCTCTATCTCCAGGCTGGAGTACAGTGGCACAATTACAGCTCACTGCAGTCTTGGCCTCCCAGCAACACACTACCTTCCATCCATGTCTCTTAAACGTTCTGCTTTCCTTGGCTATTCTTCTCATTGTGTTCACTGTCTTCTATACAATTCCAAGACAACAGTCACTGTGTTTTTCTCAATAAAAGTGAATTGTTATGTAACTCATAGGGTAGACTTTTTCTCTCTTACTGAGAGATAGCCATTGCTCGCAGAGTGATTCTTCTGGCTCCCAGTGGCCCATGGTGAGGGTTCCATGTAACCAGAGAGGAAATAGAGAGCTGTGTCTCTGCCTCTTACGGACACTGCCTCTCAGACCTTTGGCTAAAGTACCCGTGCATGGTACTGCCTGAAGAGTGAAGCCAAAGCTTGCCTCAAGTGAGCCTCTCATCTCAGCCTCCTGAGTAGCTGGGACCATAGGCCCATGGCATCATACTCGGTTAATTTTTCATTTTTTATAAAGATAGGGTCTCACTATGTTGCCCAGGCTGGTCTCGAACTCCTGGGCTCAGGCAATTCTCCTGCCTCAAGCTCTCAAAGTGCTGGGATTACAGACGTGAGCCACTACACTCATCCTGAACTGTCACATTTTACAGATTAAAAACAAGTCACAGGTTGGGCGCGGTGGCTCACGCCTGTAATCCCAGCACTTTGGGAGGCTGAGGCGGGTGGATCACCTGAGGTCAGGAGTTTGAGACCAGCCTGACCAACATGGAGAAACCCCATCTCTGCTAAAAATACAAAAATTAGCTGGTGTGGTGGCAGGTGCCTGTAATCCCACCTACTCGGGAGGCTGAGGCAGGAGAATCTCTTGAACCCAGGAGGCAGAGGTTGCAGTGAGCCAAAATTGTGCCATTGCACTCCAGCCTGGGTGATAAGAGCAAAACTCTCTCTTAAAAAACAAACAAACAAGGCCGAGACCGGCGGATCACGAGGTTAGGAGATCGAGACCATCCTGGCTAACACGGTGAAACCCCGTCTCTAGTAAAAATACATTTAAAAAAATGAGCCGGGCGTGGTGGCGGGTGCCTGTAGTCCCAGCTACACGGCAGGCTGAGGCAGGAGAATGGTGTGAACCCGGGAAGCGGAGCTTGCAGTGAGTGGAGATCGCGCCACTGCACTCCAGCCTGGGTGACAAAGCAAGACTCTGTCTGAAAACAACAACAACAACAACAAACAAACAAACAAACAAAAAATCCAAGTCACAGGGATAGTCCAGATTTAAGTATAGTCATGTGCCGTATAACACTGTTTCAGTCAATGATGGACCGCCTATATGACAGTCCCATAAGATTATAGTAACATGTTTTTCCTGCATCTTTTCAATGTTTAGATCCAGAAATACTTGTGGGGCATGGTAGCATGTGTCTGTAGTCCCAGCTGCTCTGGAGGCTGAGGCAGGAGGATCACCTGAGCCCAGGAGCTCAATGTTGCAGTAAGCTGTGATGGAGTCACTGCACTCCAACCTGGGCAACAGAATGAGACCCCCGTCACAGGAAAAAAAAAAAAAAAAGGAATTTATTTCATCTTTTTTGAGAAAAACCAAAGCCATCTGAAAATATCTGGGAAACAGGTGATTTTTTGAGGAGGAGATCATTAGGTGAACCTAAACTTTCAGAACAAAGAACAATTTGGTGATAAGGTCTAAAGGGAGCATATGCAGACAGTGTATCCAAAACATACGCAAATAAACAGAGTGAAATTTTTTAAAATCACAATACTTTTCTATCGTATATCGGCCTCATTTGACATGTGCAACATCTCCATACAGTGATAGTAATGGTCTTATTTTATAGATGAGAAACGTGAGGCTTAGAGGCTTCAGTAATTTTAGAATCCAAGACTCCATACCACGGCAACACACCACCTTTCATCCATGTCTCTTATGCATCCTGCTTTCCTTGGCTATTCTCATTGTGTTCACTATCTTCTATACAGTTCCAAGCCAACAGTCATTGTGCTTTTCTCAATAAAAGTGAATTGTTATATAACCCATAGGGTAGACTTTTTCTCTCCATCTCTCTGCGAGATACCCATTGCTTGCAGAGTGATTCTTCTGGCCCCCAGTGGCCCATAGTGAGGGTTCTATGTAACCAGAGAGGACATAGAGAACTGTGTCTCTCCTCTTACGGACACTGCCTCTCAGACCTTTGGCTAAAGCACCCATGCATGGTACTGCCTGAAGAGTGAAGCCAAAGCTTGCAAACAAAACCAAAGACATGCAAGCAATCATTGGTAAGGAGGGTATGTTTTTTAATTTGAATCTGAAGGCCTTTAGGTGATACACACTTGACTGCCTCTGACATTTGAAATACTTCTGTGGCCCCTGAAGCCATCTGAATTTGCAGCTCCAGAAGCAGGTCTTTACCTCTAGCGCTCTGGGTTTACTCCCAGGCTGCAAAGAACAGAGGGAGTAGGGAGATGAGGGGAAGAATCAAACACTGCACCCCTCATCTTGCTGTTCAATTCTCTTAAACTTCACTGTGGCTAGGATTCCATGTGTCACTTCCTGGGTGAAGGGAACAGCCTTATGAGGACAATCGCCAGCTTTCGGAGGGAGCTCTGCCTGCATCTCTCTTGTTTCCTGTCTCCTCTCTCTCTCTCTCTGTTTTTAACCCTTTCCCCTTCACTGTTCCATTCCCTAATTTTTTCCCAGGACTTTCACCCTTCCCTAAAGAAATCATCAAGTAAATTCAATTCCACAATCCCAGGCATGGAATGCCAATAGCAATAACAATAGTTAACATGGATGGGGTTTATACTACATGCCAAGGGCTATGTGCTCAAGGCTTTAGCATGTTATATGATGCTCAAGGGAATTATTATTATTATTATTATTATTATTATTATTATTTTGAGATGGAGTCTTGCTCTGTTGCCCAGGCTGGAGTGCAGTGGCACGATCTCGGCTCACTGCAACCTCCATCTCCCGGATTCAAGCAATTCTCCTGCCTCAGGCTCTCGAGTAGCTAGGACTACAGGCACGTGCCACCAAGCCTGGCTAATTTTTTGTATTTTTAGTAGAGATGGGATTTCACCATGTTAGCCAGGATGGTCTCGATCTTCTGACCTTGTGATCCGCCCGCCTCTGCCTCTGAGTGCTGGGATTACAGGTGTAAGCCACCATGCCTGACTGGGAATTATTAATTCTATTTTATGTTTGAAGAAGCTGAAGCTCCAGATAAAAAGAATGACATTCCTGGTGCCATAAGGCTGTAAGATTCTGATCCAGACCTCCTGTTCTGGGCTTTCAGCCACCATATCACCTCTTCTTTCTCCCCTAGCCATCCAGAGCCACCATCTGCTCTGAAGAAGAGAGAGCTGGGGTCTGACTCAGGCTGCGAAGGCCTGCCCCAGGGAAGGAAGGATTAGGGATGGGGAGAAGCAGAGGAGAGAGGAGGTGAGAGTCGTTCTCCCAGGGTGCAACTCCCCCACCTACCCTCCCCTAACACGTCCTCTGCAGAACCAAACACATCCTGCAACACAAAGACTCATTTCCTTCTAAAACTTCATCTGGGGGTAGAATATGAATAGAAATTAATATTCTTCCCATTAACATAACTTTGACTTTATTTCTTACAAATGAATATCCTCATCTTATTAGGCCTAGAAAGCATTGCCCTGACTTTTTCCTAGATCACATCATGAAGTATCCCATAACACGAAGCCCAAATCATCTTTCCCGAGAGGGGAGATGGGGGAAGAAAGAGAGAATGGAGAACAGAGTCTCTGTGTTTCCTTTCATAGTATAAATGTATGATACATTTTGATTAAACGTTGATGACTTTTTAATATTGTCTTTAGAACTCTACATGAAATAGGGAAAATAGCCCCCAGAAAATGAATCCTGATGTACAGTCCTAGGAATTCAGGAATACCCAGAGATATCAAATGTATGGGGATGGGTCAGGCGCAGTGGCTCATGTCTGTAATCACAGCACTTTGGGAGGCCGAGGCAGGCAGATCACTTGAGGTCAGGAGTTCGAGACCAGTCTGGCCAACATGGTGAAACTCTGTTTCTACTAAAAATACAAAAATTAGCTGGGCATGGTGGCGTGCTCCTGTAGTCCCAGCTACTTGGTAGGCTGAGGCAGGAGAATTGCTTTAACCTGGGAGGTGGAGGTTGCAGTGAGCTGAGATTGTGCCACTGCACTCCAGCCAGGGTGACAGAGCAAGACTTCGTCTCAAAACAAACAAATGAAAACAGCAACAAATGTATGGGGATGGATGGCTCCATCTACAAGAGGCTAACTTCTGTTCATGGAGACAGGGCCTGTGGAAGCCTGCTAAGTGATCCAGCCTCCCGCTCCCTGGAAATCATCCATGCGATGGTAACCACAGTGGCTTACAAAAGTTAAATAAAATAATAAGAAAAATAAGCAAGGCAAACATGTATTCATACATTTATAATGTATTCAGGGCAAAAAAATCCATTCAAAGCTAATTGCTAAGCAAATTAACAGACTAACTGAATTGTCTGGAAATGGTTGTTTAGTTATGGGTAACATAATGCAGTGTGTTAAATACAAACTATTGCTGACCCTAGAGGAACTTTTATTTAAGAAGGGGGAGAAATTATGCCTTAAAGCACTCATTTTGTAAGTGCTCTGCCATCTGTTTGGGTGAAAGACTATATAAAGGCCAGTAATTACCATTATCACTAATTATCTGTCACTAGAAATCTTTTTCAGTTTACCATTAGCATTAAATTTAAAGCAAGAAGCAGACTTACCAAATCCTAGAGTAGATTTGTATTCTCTATAGAGACATGCAGTTTACAAAACACTTTGATATTCTAATGTGGACTTTAAGGCCCAACATATAGTATGCAAGTCAGCTGTACCTCTGTACATGAAACTGCCTGTCCAGTCTTCAGAACCATAGGGCTATATAATCTGGAATCTGTTAGGTTCTAGGTAAATGGCCAATTACCAGACAGACTCTGGTAACTGTTAGAGGATTAACAGATATTTCTAAAGAAGACTCTGCCCCTGGCATGGAGGTCACAGTCCTTCACAACTCTTAAGATTCAGTGATTCTGGGCCATGAAAGAAAAAGATTATATGTGTTTAACAGATGAATAAAACACTCATTCACTTACCTTATACCATTCACACAAATGCTTAAAACAGTAGTGGGCCCATAGAAGAAACCTTATAAATGCTGCTGCTGCTGTTGTTGTTGTCATTGTTATCTGTATTTGTTGTGTAATGGCTATTGGCTTCTTGGCTGGGATTTTTAATTAGGTCATTTGTAGAGATCTACTAGCTTTATTTTAAAAGTGTTGAAATAACAGATAATCTTTTTTTTTTTTTTTTACTAACTAAGTAGACTCTTAATCTAAGTAGACTTCTTTCTACATTATTTCAATTTGTGGATTGATTTCTCTTTCAATGCACTGTAAAATGAAATTAACCTGCTACTTGACTCGATCCTAGGGTTTACCCAGGAACCAAATAATATTTTCTAGAAAAACTTGGCAGCTTCCCTCCATGGTGTATCCTCAGACATTAGACACACCCTAAAAAATCTAAATGCCTCAGTCTGGCATTTAAAATGCCCTTGACAATCTGATACTAGAATGTATCTCCAGCCTCATTACCTTATTGTCCTCTATGTATATCTTGGGCTACAATACATCCAGACTATGTAATGATCCTTGAACATCAGTCTAATTAATCTAGAAAATTTACTGAATATGTATATATATAAAATATCTTTGTTTTGTGCTTTTGTTGGTGCCATTTCCTCTTACAGAAGTTAATTTCTTCCACACTTTACCCACCCACTAAGGCTGTGGTAGATATGTCTTAAGAAATGTATCTGCCCAAACTCCCTTCCCTGATAAATGCCATCCTTCACCTCAGTCCACTAGAGCTGCTAAAGGAATGGGCAGAGGTGACCATGTGTTGATCATGTGCTCCCTCTCCTACTTTCAGCTGAATTAATCATGTTGGGTGCATAGCTGACCCAAATTCAACCAATCAGATTCTTCTCCCGGGAATCTGGAGAATAACAGAGTCAGTTCAACATAGAAAGCTTTGTGAAAGCTCATCTAGGGTCTGTTCACAGGTCAACACTATGTCAAACCAAAGTCATGGGCAAGACAAAGCTATGGATGATCAGAGACCAAGAGTAAGCAAAGAAAGTCAGTTTGCCAAACAGAAGAGAGCATACTTGCAAAATGATGCATAGAAGAAGGATCATGCAGCCACGTAAAGAAAAAGGAATGATGATCCTCAGCAGCTCTTCAAGTTGCAGCTCCATTCCCAGCTGTGTCTCATTTACGTGAGTGCGCTATATCCTAAAAATAAATCTTTCAGTTGGAATTAATTTGAATGGATTTCCATCCCTTACAACCATTGAATTTTGCTTTTAAAAAAACACCCCTGCTCAGATGACAATTCTTCCATTACACTTTTCTGAATCGTCCCAGCTCAGATGATTCTTGCCTTGCTCTGCTATCTTGTCATGACCTGTCTGCTTTCCTGTTCTCACTGCCTCGCCACCTAGCGGCTTAACCCCCAATCCTAAGCCCTGGGATAGATGTTCTACCCTCCAAGGACTAGGAGAAGGCCTAGTTCAATCGCCTAGCACTACTCTGATCAAAGTTAAAACAGATAGATTAGTTTGTTACTATGACAAAACTCCCACCTCTACCCTTACTTTGATAATTTGGTATGTGAGATCCTCCTAAATTGATCCTACCTTGACCTGACCAGTTATTTTCTGAAACCCCAGTTCTAAGGCCAGGGACTCTGGTGGGCCTCCCTAACCTCGTGAAGCTGCTGGTGTTAGAGCAGTGGTTCTCAACCTGGAGCGATTCTGCCCCCAGAGCGCATTTCCACAAAGGTTTTTTGTCTGTTTGTTTTTTTTTTATTATTATACTTTTAAGTTCTAGGGTACGTGTGCATAATGTGCAGGTTTGTTACATATGTATACATGTGCCATATTGGTGTGCTGCACCCATTAACTCGTCATTTACATGAGGTATATCTCCTAATGCTATCCCTCCCCGCTCCCCCGACCCCACGACAGGCCCCGGTGTGTGATGTTCCACTTCCTGTGTCCAAGTGATCTCATTGTTCAATTCCCACCTATGAGTGAGAACATGTGGTGTTTGGTTTTCTGTCCTTTCGACAGTTTGCTGAGAATGATGGTTTCTAGCTTCATCCATGTCCCTACAAAGGACATGAACTCATCCTTTTTTATGGCTGCATAGTATTCCATGGTGTATATGTGCCACATTTTCTTAATCCAGCCTGTCATTGATGGACATTTGGGTTGGTTCCATATCTTTGCTATTGTGAATAGTGCCGCGATAAACATGCGTGTACATGTGTCTTTATAGCAGCATGATTTATAATCCTTTGGGTATATACCCAGTAATGGGATGGCTGGGTCAAATGGTATTTCTAGTTCTAGATCCTTGAGGAATCGCCACACTGTCTTCCACAATGGTTGAACTAATCCACAAAGTTTTTTATCACAACCTGAAGGGGAGGGGTGCTACCAACATCTAGTGGGTAGAGACCAGGGATGCTGGTAAACATCATACAATGCACAGGGCAGCCCCAACAACAGAGAATTATCCAGCCCCAAAAGTCAATAATGCTGAAGTTGAGAAGCCCCACTTTAAAGTACTGGGCAAATGACTTTGAGCAAGTGATTTAACAATTTTACGTTTCAGAATCTCCCTCCATAAAAATACAGATATATTTCCTGTGAAAATATCATAGGACTGAACACAGTGCCTTTGGAGCTTTAAGTATTCTGTCAGAATTATTTTTGCACAATGAAAATAAGCATGTTAAATGTTTATGCTTATTAATAATCCTTTCCTTATTCTAGCTATACAGTGAGGTTGGAAAAACTCTTGGCAAAGATTAATTCCATGTTTACTAATCCAATCTTTCAGAATTCTAAAGCCTTTGATCATATGCTCCTCTTGATTTTTTAAAATAACACTTTTAAAATAAATTATTTTTACTGGGGTAGAATATACATAATATTAAATGTACTATGTTAATGATTTTTAAGTATACAGTTCAGTGGTATTAAGTATATTTATATTGTTGAGTAAACATCACTCCCATCCATCTCCAGAACTCTTTTCATCTTACAAAACTGAAACCCTATACCCATTAAAGAGTGATCCCCCAGTTCCCCACGTCCTAATCCCTGGCAACCACTATTCTACTTTCTGTCACTGTGATCTTGACTATGCTAAGTGCCTCATATAAATGGAATCATACAGTATTAGTTTTTCTTCGATTGGCTTATTTCCTTTTGTAAAAATTTTTAAATTTTTGTTTTAGATGGAGTTTCACTCTAGCCCAAGCTAGAGTGCAATAGCATGATCTCAGCTCACTGCAACCTCTGCCTCATGGGTTCAAGTGATTCTCTTGCCTCAGCCTCCCTAGTAGCTGGGATTACAGGCAGCTGCCACCACGCCCTGCTAATTTTTGTATTTTTTGCAGAGACGGGGTTTCACCATGATGACCAGGCTTGTCTCAAACTCCTGACCTCAGGTGATCTGCCCACCTCGGCCTCCCAAAGTGTTGGGATTACAGGCATGAGCCACTGCACCCGGCCTTCTTTCCTTTGGCATAATGTTCTCAAGGTTCATCTGTGTTGCAGCATGTGTCAGGAGTTCATTCCTTTTTGCAGCTAAATAATACTCCACAAATAAGTAAGTATGTAGATTTTGCTTATTCATTGATCCACAATGGACATTTAGGGTGTATCTACATTTTAGTTATTGTGAATAATGCTTCTGTGAACATGGGTGTACGAATATCTCTTCAAGATCCTGCTTTCAATTTCTTTTGGTATATACCCATAAGTGGAATTGCTGGATCATACAGTAATTCCATTTTTAGTTTCTTAAGAAACTGCCATAGTATTTTTTACAATGGCTCTACCATTTTACAATTCCACCAACAGTGCACGAGGGTTCCAATTTGTACACATCCTTTCCAACAGTTGTTATTTTCTGTTTCATTTGTTATTTGTTTTTTATGGTAGCTGTCCTAATAGGTATAAGGTAGTATCTCGCTGTGGTTTTAATTTGCATTTCCCTGAAGATTAATGTTGAGCATCTTTTCATATGCTTATTGGCCATTTGTATGTCTTTTTTGGAGAACTGTCTATTCAAGTCCTTTGCCCATTTTTGAATTGGGTTGTTTAGTTTTCGTTGTTGTTGAGTTTTAGAAGTTCCCCATATAGTCTAGATATTAATCTTTGATCAGATACATGATTTGCAAGCATTTTCTCCATTCCGTGGGTTACCTTTTACTCTGTTTAGTGTCTTTTGATGCACAAAATGTTTACATTTTCATCAAGTCCAGTTTGTCTATTTTTCCTTTTGTTGCCTGTGCTTTTGGTGTTATATACAATAAATCATCACCAAATTGAATGTTGTGAAGATCTTGTCCAACGTTTTCTTGTAAGAGTTTTATAGTTCATTCATATTCTCCTCTCAATTTATTTTTAGAGCTTTATTTTTCCAGATAAAGTCTTTAGCCTGGCTGGGCACGGTGGCTCACGCCTGTATTCCCAGCACTTTGGGAGGCCGAGACAGGCGAATCACGAGGTCAAGAGATAGAGACCATCCTGGCCAAGATGGTGAAACCCTGTCTCTACTAAAAATACAAAAATTAGCTGGACGTGGTGGCGCATGCCTGTAGTCCCAGCTACTTGGAAGACTGAGGCAGGAGAATCGTTTGAACCTGGGAGGTGGAGGTTGCAGTGAGCTGAAATTGTGCCACTGCACTCCAGCCTGGCAACAGAGTCAGACTCCGTCTCAAAAAGGGGGAAAAAAAAAAGAAGTCTTCAGCCCAAACATGTGCTGGGTGCTGGGTAAAATACACACAGATAAATTACCCATTGACAAAACCCAAAGGTAGTTAGTGTGTGCACACACACACACATTTTAGAGTATCACTTGCCACTAGAAATAGAAAAAGCTTTTAACAGCAATACAGAAATAATGCTTCTATGAACATGAGTGTACAAATCTCTCTCTCTATATATATATATTCTCTCTATAAAATATATATGTATATATGTATATATCTATACACATACACACACACACACACGATAGAATAGGCTAAACTGCTAAGCAAACAGAAAAATATATATAGCAGTTCAAACCAGAAAAGTTGATTTCTTGCTTAACATCCAAAATAAATATATATATATATTTTTGAGATGGAGTCTCACTCTGTTCCCCAGGCTGAGTGCAGTGCAGTGCAGTGGCGCAATCTTGGCTCACTGCAAGCTCCACCTCCCGGGTTCACGCCATTCTCCTGCCTCAGCCTTCCGAGTAGCTGGGACTACAGGTGCCCGCCACCACGTCCGACTAAGTTTTTGTATTTTTAGTAGAGTCGGGGTTTCACAGTGTTAGCCAGGATGGTCTCGATCTCCTGACCTTGTGATCCGCCCTCCTCGGCCTCCCAAAGTGCTGGGATTACAGGCATAAGCCACCGCGCCCAGCTCATATCTGCTTCTTTTTTTTTTTTTTTTTTTTTTTTTA